>NC_135775.1:1788467-1820033 GCF_028453695.1 Augochlora pura | reverse complement strand
AGAATTATCGGAATAAATAAAGAATTGTTAAGCTAAAGAATTATTGGCATAAATAAAGAACAGTTTGAATAATGAATTATTGGAAGATATAAAGAATTGGTTCAATACGAAATTACTCAAGCAAAGAATTCTCCGACTAAAGGGAGCTATTGGAGTAAGGAATTATTTGACTAAAGAATTATTGAAATAAAGAATTGATCTAATTATAGGAATAAGAAAATATTGAATAAATAGCTATAATAATAATAATAATCAAAATAATACAGAAACCTAAGAAACAGAATAATTAAAATACAATACAACAAGAATAAAACAGAATAAAACCTTGAATAATCTATTCCTTACTATTCCATCTCTAACAAAGTATTTCGTCTTTAACAAATTATTTTCCCCTCGATAACGAACAAACCTAACCAAAACAAGAACTAATTAAGCTCGCACAAATGTCAAAAAATCGTCGAAAGGCGACTCGCAGCGAAGCAATTCCACCCTCAATCTCCAACGACGAGTGCCGGTGCGATCGGTAGACGGGATCGTCGCTCGTTAAAATATAAAACGGCGCGTGAAGTAATTTCAAATCCAATCATCGAATACATTGTACAATCCACGGGGGAAGGCTCGAGGAACGCCCGAGTTTCCGTGTCCCGGGTTCGTCGAAGCGCGAGCAGAAAGAAATGATCGAGGGGAGCGTCGTCGGCGCTGTCCTCGATTCGCCGTCTGAGATTGCATCTTTAAAAATAGAATAGGGAATTAATCCGAAAGAGAAGAGGGGAGTGAGGGAGGAATTCCAGTAGGGAATTCGTCGAAACGTCGCGTCATCGTCGACGACGTCGACGTCGTATAACAAGGCTGCCGTGAGCGTCACGAGGGACACAGCCGCCGCCGTTAAACAGTCGGTAAGCCGAAATCGCCGTTTCGAGGAGACATATTGAAGATCGCTCGGCAAGCCATCGGGGTCAATGCGGCACGAGTAATTTCTGGATTATACGGTGACAGTAATCCCCCCTCTCCCCATCCCCCCGTTCCAGCATAATAACATCGTTTTATTGGCCATTATCACGCTGTTCGACGGCCGAGGCTTTTAGCCGAGCGCGCCTCGCCGATAAACTTTTATTCCCACACCTTGGACTTTCTCTCGGGCCGCGACTTGTCCACAAACTTGTCCCCGACGTCGTCGTCGCCGTCGTCGACGACATGAGATCGATCTTATCGTCGCGATCTTATCGATTATTTATGCACCGCGTGTGCACGGTGAGAAGTCGAGACGAACATTATTAAAACATTATTAGATTATTGGAACATTGTACGAAGATTATTAGAATATTGTTGGAATCGCTAGGATTAAAAAATTATCAGCATGAAGATTTGTTAGAATTGTTAGAATAGAAAATTACTGGATCGCAGAATCGAAGAAAAATTTTCCGAATGAGTCGAATCAACCCCTTGCACTATCACGCCTCTCAGATCTTAATCGTCGATTAATTAATCGATTAATTAACCTTAATTACTGCGCATTGCTAAATACAATAATTCGAATATTCACATTTAGTAGATCTTATTAAACATACAGATAACAGCTCCGCGAAAAAATTGGCCGGAAGCGAAGGTAAACTGTGATTGATAAGAACCCTCGCCCCGTCTTCAACAGGCGCGAAGAAGTGCGGCGCGCCTGGTGAAACATCGTTGAAGAATTAGCGGACGTTGAAGGAGGGGGAGGGGGGTGGCGGTGGGTGGTAAACGGCAGCGAAACACGGTTTTAATGATTCCCCGGGTGCAGAAAGGAACAACTCGAGCATAAAAGTCATCAATTCAGGGCGCTTAACGATGCTTGTTCGTTCTCGGCGGCGCACTTCGGCGACTTCCGATCCTTTTTCATCGGCGCCTCGAGAGAGAGGGAGAGAGAGAGAGAGAGAAAGCTCGCGTCTAGCCGAGGCGCTACCTAGCCCCCGCTCACCCCTCCCCGCTTTGTGTACGGCGCGTGCATTATCCATAGAGTGGCTCGTTACTGTTACTTATTACGCGCGCAATTAAACCGAAACGAAAGAAACCAAGCGACACGGACGAACGACCTTCTCTCTGCTCGCGCCGAGGATATTCTCGCCGGTCCCCCCCTCTCCGCCGCGTTGTCTCTCGTCCGTTCAACTTCCCTTTGTTAGCCTAAGCGATCCGACCATTTACCGAGAAGCGGAGTTCGGGGGCTCCTCCCCACTCCACCACGAAATCACATTGAAAGGAAAACGCGGCAGGGGGGGGGGGGGAGAGGGGAGACGTGTTTGCACTGTTAATGAATACCGCTATGATTTTCCACGGTGTAGCTCTACTCTCTGCGTCGTCGCAGTCGGAATCAACTGCCGGAACCGTTTTCCTCGATGACGGAGAGAGCGACGCGACGCCGAGATGTGACGAGGGGGGTGGGGGAACATGAATAACGAAGTTCGTAAGTTTATCGTCCGGGATCGAGATCTAAGACGAAACACGTGTATTACCTTTCACGTTTGCATTGCGGAGGGTGGAACGTCTCTGCGGGGGCGGAGGGGTTGGATGAGATGACTATTGGGGTTTGAAATAGGAGATTGATATCGGTCGAATTTGTTTCGAATTGTGGTCTGGTTGAATAATGGTTCGAAGGCAGTATTTGGGAACGATTTTAGTGGGATTATGTGGATATATTTTAGTTGGATGTATTTGGCGAATTATTTGACTAATGTGTAATCGTTGAATGATTCGAATAGTATATTGAATGCGTTCTTTGAATTATTAGAATAGTGTATCGTATGTGTTCGTCGAATAATTCGAATAGAATATTGAATATATTCGTCGAATAATTCAATTGAATATATCGAATATGTTCGACGAATAATTCGAATAGTTTGTCGAGTATATTCGCCAATTAATTCGAATAGAATACTGAATATATCCGTCGAATAATTCGAATATATTCGTCGAATAATTCGGATAATATATCGAATATATTCATCGAATAATTCGAATAGTATTAATAATTCGAATATATTCATCGAACAATCTGACTAATTCGTCAAATACATTCGAGATGTCTTCATACTTGTGCATCACATAATTGATATAGAACTAATTTTCAAAGAATTGTCTTTCAAAGAATGCCACGCCGCCGAGCCAAGGCTGGCGCGGCGCTATATGCGGCGTGTGAACGACATTCTCCTGAACGCTTCGATTAAATCTCCCGTCCAATATCTGTTTATCGCGACAACACATTGACCTTTCCTTACCTTGAACTTTCCGTTACATTTTCCACGCCGGACGCTTTTTTATCGCGCGGTATTTCCAGCGGATACGCCGCACAACACCATCGCCCGCAAGCCGATCGAAAGCTGTACCGTTGCGAAAACAATGATATTTACGAGACCGTGACGATATCAACCCTTTCGCGACTCCGCCTGGCTAAAAACAATCGACTGCGTCGAACAATTCGAATAGCTCGGTTAAATTCGTCGGATAATTCTAAGAATTCGGATATATTCGGTGAATAATTTGAGTATATTCGGTGAATAATTCGAATAAATTCGCCGAATAATTTGAGTATATTCGGTGAATAATTCGAATAAATTCGCCGAATAATTTGAGTATATTCAACGAATAATTCGAATAAATTCGCCGAATAATTTGAGTATATTCAACGAATAATTCAAATAAATTCGACTAAAGTATTCAAATAAATTCGTCGAATAATTCGAATAAAAAATTCAAATAAATTCGTCGAATAATTCAAATATCACGCCACTGTCACAGTGTTTAATCCTCCCTTGTCCAACACGGCCAAAATGCTGGTTCCACCCAGAGACAAACAGATCGGCCGGGCCGAGGAAATCGCGGCGAAGAACACAGTCGCGAGATGTACAATCTCCGAAGGGGTATAACTCGGCACAGAGCAGTGTATCAATACGTTCGAGGAAATGGGAGTCGTCGGTTGAAAATCAAAGAGGAAGGTGGTATAGTGTGTGCGTCCCGGCCGGGCGATCGCGGGACTGGATTTTCCATCGGCAACGTTCCTCCCCCCCCTCTCCGCCAACGTTGTTACCCGATGCATATTTCATTTGATTTTCGTGTGCACGGTGTTGCCGTGCTGTCGCGGGGATATACGCGTGCGTGTGTGTGTGTGTGTGTGTGTCGGCAATGGACCGTGTGCCGAGGGTTCCTTCGAGCATCCGAAAAAAGTCTAGTTAAAAGCGGCGACGTGCACCACGGCGAGAGAGCATCGATTAAACGCTGCACTACAAAAAGTGGAAAAAACCGAAAAAAGATGAATAAAAGAACCGAGAAGGAAACCAGCGCCTGTCAAAGGGTCGGCGAACAAGCAGGTACCGCGAGCCCTGTCGTGTCTTTTTTTTTTTTTTTTTAAGGGGAAATAAGAGTATCGGGAGCCATCTGCACGCGTTGATTTTTCGAGGAGAAACGTTTGTTCGGCGCCCTTTTGTTCGTCTCCCAGCAGTTTTAATATTTCTGCTCGCGAATGCGGCCGTCGAATTATTCGAACAATTTATCGAATATATTCGTCGAATATATCTGTCGAATATATCTGTCGAATGATTCGAATAAATTCGTCGAATATTACATATAAATCCGTCGAATAATTCGACTAAAATAACTCAGTAAAATGTCCCTAACAATTGGAACAACGCGTCGAACATATCCGTCGAGTAATTCGAATAAATTCGGCAAATGTCACGATTAAATTCTTCGAATAATACGAGCAAACGTTGCCCCGGGAAAAGGGAGATAAAACAAGGAGGGAAGCTCGCGCTGTCAAAGGGTCGTTGAACAAGCAGGGTCCGAGAGAGCAATGGTCGTGTCCTTTTTATTTTAAGGGGAAATAAGAGTATCAGGAGCCATCTGTACGCGTCCAGATTTTGCGAGGAAAATGTTTGTCCTGCGCTGCTTTGCTCGTCGTCGTCTCTCTCTCTCTCTCTCTCTTAACATTTTTAATATTTCTGCTGCCTCTACGGCACGGCAGGCGGTGCCGTCGCGCGGGTTTCGTTTCCGCGAGGATCTTTCTCAAAGTATGTTTAATCTTTCCTGCTGCAAAACCGAGGATGCGCGACACTCTGCATACATGATAAAAAGCTGTGATAACGTGTAGGAGGAAAGGAAAAAGAAGAGACGAGGTAGCGGGAGAGGTGGCCGCGGCGGAGTTTCCGAGAAAGCGGCGCGTTAATTGAAAATGTTTGGCTTCATGGTGTTGGACGGTGTTTATTCGTGTTTTTTTTCAGCGTGCTATGTGGTGCGGGTGGTTTCAGGGGTTTGTTGGGATTAGGTGGTTTTATGTTTTACAGGTAGTAAGTGGTTTTTAGCGTTGAGTGTTCTATAGGTTTTCAGTGTTAAGTGTTCAGTATATTAAGAATTAAATGTATAGTATATTGAGGGCTAAGCGTTCAGTATATTAAGAATTAAATGTATAGTATAGTAAGGGCTAAGCGTTCAGTATATTAAGAATTAAATGTATAGTATATTAAGGGCAAAGTGCTCAGTATATCAAGGTGTTGAGTGTTCAGTATATTACGACTTGAGTATTCAGTATATTAACTGTTAAATATACACTATATTAATATTTAAATACTAAAAGATTTCAAGTACTATATATCCACTATTTTTCAGTGTGAAATCTTCTAAATTATTAAAACATTTCACTATTCTAAAATATTAAATGTTCACTATTTTATTTCCAAATATTCACAATTTTCAAATATTAAATCTACAGTATTTTCGAGAGGTTAACAGAATACGGACAATTATTCATATCACGGACATTTATTAACTGCATCGTGTGTAGTACGAGGAGGAAACGCAACGCATGAAAGGGGAAAATTGCGGGGCGGTATAACAAAACTATAAATCAGTCAATAGGCCGTGCATATATACATATACATATATATCGTTCGCTACCTCTTTTCCACCACCACCACCTCCCTCCCCCTCTATAGCTCTTCATAATTCACCCCTTAGAATTACAATGCGCGGAAACGTCGGCCATCAATCTTCCCGCCCCAAATTCAATGAATACTTCCTCGTCGAACACGATTAGTGTTTTCCTTTTTAATAATAACGCCACAACGACACCTTCGTCTCGTTTGTTTCTCCGTCTTCGCGTTACTTAAATCTTTTGATTTATTCTCTTTTATTTATTACCTCTCCCCTTTACAATATTATTAGTAATAATGTTATTATTGTTGCTGGATTTTTATTGCTATCATTATTATTAATACTATATTATTGTTTCTATGGCGTTACTGCTATTATTATTATTATAGCCGATACGGTATATCGAAAAAATATTTTTCGAAAATACACCGTGTACAGCACGAGAGAGAAACGTAACGTTGCCCGGGCAGGACACATTTGGCAGAATTTCATTTCTCGGATCGAACGGCGGAAAATTACGCGTTGTAATAAAATGATAAAATTCGACGGAACGTGCACCGCGCCCCGCCCCGAAATTATTCATGTATCTTGGCGAGCGTGTCGCGCGCGCGCGCACGTATGAAAATTCTCGATGCCGTTCTAATATTCAACGATTAAATGTTCGCCGGCGATGCGTGAGCTGCGCGAGAAATATTGCATAAATATTAACGAACGGAAAGCGATGACGTTCGCTTGATATTTTTGTCTAATATTAATATTATGGTATATCGTGTTATGCTATATTATGTTATATTAAATTATACTATATTATATTGTGTATCATACTATATCATGTCATATTATATTATATCATACTATATCATGTCATAATTATATTATACCATATTATATTCTACCATACTATGTTACACCATATTATATCATATCACATTATACTCTACCACATTATACCACGTCAAATTATTCCACTATTAATATCACTAACATTAATATTCGATATAGTGCGTGGCGGTCGCGCGACAAATTTCCGGCTGCCCGTACAGCGTAAGCGCGCACGCAACTTTCTTTCTTATCCCAGGCGATAAGCGAAATATATTCGCGAAGTTTGATCGCCGGCGTCGAGCCACTCTATGGATTAGTTGGAATAAGTCCAAGCCAAACGGAAGCAGTTGGAATAGTGCCATTAGATTGATCGGTGGATACGTGGCCAAATTTCGTACTCTGACAAAGAGCCAGCCCCGTGACAGTGTCAATGTCGGGTCACGCGTTACTCCGCCGAGATAGGACAATGAAACGGAAGATACTTGGCAATGGTCTACGTTCGATTTGTTCCCTAATTTTTACCCCCTTTCCGAACCTTTTTTTTCCGTAAATCGTTGCGTAACTTTTTTAGCGAATCTTTAAGTCCCGTTTCTATGCCAAAGAGCGAAATTTGATTTAGACAAATTTTGCATTTAAACATTATTGTAACCTGAATTTCAATTTAATAATTACTGTAACTTGAATTTCAATTTAGAAAATTACTGTAACTTGAATTTCAATTTAGAAAATTTTTATCGACTTAATTAACGGTTCATTAAACGTTCGTGTAACGGTCGTTAGAAAACACTGTGGCCATTAAAAAGTGCAAGAACAATTTCCGCGAGCGGAAAATTCTGCGGAGATCAACGGGGGACCGCGGTTTACATGGCGGATCGTGATTAAATCGAAAAGAAAATGAAAAGTTCCCGAAAGGCGCGAGCTAACTGGCCGGCGAGAGCGCAGTAAACGGATTAAAAATTATGCGAAGTAATGCCACTCGGTGGGCGCACATCCTCTTCTTCCCGCGGGAGCTCGAAAGCCGCGTAAACGGCCGACTAGCGCGGCACGAAACAAAGTAGGTTATAAAACTCCATTACAGGGGCGTGCGGGACACGTTTCGAAAATTTTCCCGTGAACTTTCGCTCGGGTAAAGCGATCCGTTCCGGTGCGCGGAATATCCGAGGCCGGATAGAGGAACTCGGAATCCTTAGGAAACCGAGCCACGTCCAATCATTCCGCATGTATTATTAACCGCCGTCGTAGTCGACGTGGCAGCAGCCATGTACAAGGTGTCCTAAAAGTCACTTTCAATCTTGGATAGGGAGATTCTTGATGGTATTTTAAGTAATTTTTTCCTTTACAAGAATTTTCTAGGAGGTTTTGTTGACGAGATATTAACGGAAAATATTGACCAATCAGAGGCGAGAGAGCGATCGACGCCTTGAACAGAGTTTGTCTTTCGCTAGTCAACGTTATTGGTTGATTTGAAGCAACTTTGTCCTTTGCAATAATTTTCTACGATGCGTCGTTACGGAGATATTAACGAAAAATATCGACCAATCAGGAGCGGACAAAATGGCGGCCGACAACGTGAACAAAGTTCGCTTTTCTCTAGTCAAAGTTTTTCGTTAATAACTCGTTAACGACGCTTCGTAGAAAATTGTTGCAAAGGAAAAAGTTGCTGCAAAAGCTCTCAATAATACACTATAATACTTCAGAAATAAAACAGTCTTGCCAAAACGAAGACAGAAAATTGTAACTCCAGAAATCTCGTATTTCCTTCAAACTAACTAGGTTTACGAACACAAATTGACGCAATGATATGGCAGCACACAAACCCCGTTATCTCAACCCTCGAGTGACTGTTACAGGATAAGTTTAGCATTATTTACTTACAAAATAGCGTGCTCAAAATTAATTAATTCAAAGCGACAAGCATTGAGAAAATATAAGAAAATAATAAGAATAAGAAGAAGAATTATTCACTCAGTTATAGCAACAAAACCTCATCGAATAAAATGAGGTAGCTAAATAAATAAAAAAATAAACAATTAAACAAATTGTTCTTTACAATAAAAATTCTTCTGTGAGGGGATTAAGAGCTCGTTAAGAACAAGACGATCACTTCGAATTTGGAGCGATCGCGGTGGCAGCTTATCACCGGTTTATCGCTCAAAGTATCTCGATTTCCGCAAGAGAGAGAGAGAGAGAAAGAGAAAGAGAGTGGGTTGAGGGTCGAGGGGATCGGTCATTTATTAAGTCTTTTGACCGTGGAACGGGGGATCCTTTCGTCGGCTTTTGTGCCGGCCTCCGCATGTCCCGGATCGATCTCTCGTGGAAAGAACGTTTGAAAAGCACCGTCGTCCCACGCCGTCGTCGACGACGTCGCCCATCCGACGACGACGGCGTCGCGCCTTTACGATCCCCTCGTTCGCTTTTACGTGCCCGAAATACGAAAGGACAGGCGTAGAAAGTGTACTGATTTTCCGCGGAGAGACCCGAATTTCGAGGAATCGTTCGCCGATCAGACACACACCGCCTTCGCTTCTCCTCTCTCTCTCTCTCTCTCTCTCTCTCTCTTTCTCTCCTTTCGTTTCCGCTCCGTGAACGGGAGTCCGAGCGCGAACAAAACGCGGAAACGTGACATGGTTCCCTTTTTTCCCCGGCGCGGTATCGAACGTTCGCGGGCACCGCGGCGCGATGCAACAAAATACGATACACACTCTCTCTCTCTCTCTAGCGCGCTCGCGGGCCCGCAGAAATAGGAAACCGGAATCACCCCCCGCGAAATATGGACAAATGTTCACGGGTTCTCGTTGTGTTTAGGATTTTTGCTGAGCAGCCGCGATGCTAAATGGGTCAAGGCGGCGGGACGGCTTAGGGGTGTTTTTCGACTTTGCGGGGATGAACGGGGCGTTGTTTATGGGAGGTAAGGTTCTAGGTTAACATATGGTTATAGTTTTGTTGCGTTTTGGATTCTTGTTTTTGGGATTTATTTATTTTTGAATTTTAATTTTTGGATTTTATTTTCTGGATTTCTTTCTTTTTGAATTTTAATTTAGGATTTCTTTCTTTCTAGATTTTATTTTTTAGATTTCTTTCTTTTTGAATTTTAATTTTGGATTTCTTTCTTCCTGAGTTTTAATTTTGGATTTCTTTCTTTTTGGATTTCTATCTTCCTGAATTTTAATTTTGGATTTCTTTCTTTTTGGATTTCTATCTTTTGAATTTTAATTTTGGCTTTCTTTCTTCCTGAGTTTTAATTTTGGATTTCTTTCTTTTTGGATTTCTAGCTATTTGAATTTTAATTTTGGATTTCTTATAATTAGTGTCTAATAATATACTCTTAGCTTACAGACGGAAGAAGCACTCGTCGATTGATCTTATCTTATTCGCCAGTGCGCGCGCATTCCTCGAGGAACGAAATAACCCCGGGAAGTTTTTCCTCCGCGTCGCGTCGCGTCGCGGGGCCGCATTAAAGTTTTCGCGAACCCTAGACTCTCTTATATTCCCGCGGATGTACCGCTGGGGACAGAGACAACCCCTGTCGAATGTCGAAGAAGATACCACCCCCAAAAAAATATCCTCGCTTTTCGACCTAGAATCGACGTTCCACAAGTCGACTAACAATACTCGTTGTTAGATTGTTATGCAGACTTTAGGTTTTTCTATACGATTTTGCAACAATTAAAATTGGAGAAATTTCAATTACAATGGATTTTTATAGAAAATTTAATTATATTGGATTTTTATATAAAATTTAATTACAACGAGTTTCTACAGAAAATTAAATTACAATAAATCTCCATAGGAATTGAAATCATAATGAACCTGCCCCAAGAATTCAAATTATAATAAATTTCCATGCGAACATAAATTACGACGCGTTCTCGTACAAAACTTAAAGAGAAATTATAATAATAAATATAAATATATATTTATATATTAAATAATAATAATAACAACAATAATAACAATAATAATAACAATAATAATAATAACAATAATAATAATAACAATAATAATAATAATAATAATAATAACGATAGTAACGTTAGCGACAACAACGTCACCGCGTCAACAGTATTGTCTACCAGTGACTGGTCGACGACGTCGACAGAAAGGAACGCGGATAAGTATGACGGGTTGGGATCGATATAGGTCGCGCCGTTGGAGTAGCTTGTTCTCTTACCTCCCTCTGTAACCTGGCAGCCGAAAGAAAGAGCCGCATAGTTCGCGACCCTTCTCACCCCAGAGGCCAGGACGGGGAAATCCTCGGTACAACCCCCCCATTGTCGGCCGACGACGTCGAGAGAGATCCGAGAGAGCCCGGACATTCCGCGACGCTTGACACCGGTTCGGGCCCGACTTTCAACGCGCTAAGTGGCCGCCTCCGCACCCCCTACCCCGTGTTACCACAGGTGGTGTGTGTGTGCGCGTGTGTGCGTGTGCTGCCCGCAGGTATTCGCGGACCGCATTTTTACGGATCGCCGCATGGCCGACACGATCATGCTCGACGCGGCGGGGGACCGCGGCAAGAATGTTAGGCTGACCGCAAACACTCTCTCGAGCGACGCGCGCAATCCCAGAAATCCAAATTCCAGAAATATATATGGAGGTTCGAAGATAGTTTTAAATAAATTATTTCTTTCGAAGGGTACGATTTTTAGTATTTGGAGGTTCGAAGGTAGTTTTAAATAAATTATTTCTTTCGGAGGGCATGATTTTTAGTATTTGTTTATGGAGATAATGTTTGGTCTGAATTGGGAAGTTATAGATTTTTTATTTTTTTTTTTTTTGAGGAGGATGTTTTGGTCTGTGGAGGATAAATTAATAAATAAGTAGTGATAGTAGTATTAGTGGCAGGGTATAATAATAATGATAATGATGTATAGTAGATTCGTGATAATAGTTTCTAATAATAGTGACAATACCTCCTAATAAGAATAATAATAATACCTTTTAATAATAACGATAATAATGCCTTCTAATAATAATGATAATTATACCTTCTAACAATACTGACAATACCTCCTCCTAATAATAATAATAATACCTTTTAATAACAATGATAATAATACCTTCCAACAATACTGGCAATACCTCCTCCTCGTAATAATACTACCTTTCGACAATAATTAAAATACTTCCATTTTCGACAATTAGCCCGGGCATTTCAACAGAGTTTTTGCAAGCGCCCTTTACCGTTGAACATGTTAATTAACGGACGAGACGACGCGCCGGTATTTAATTTCTTTGATCTGCCGGCAACACGGTGGAAAATGGCGGCAATTTTCGTAGCCGACAGAATGGGGAAATTGGTTCGGCGGAAAAGAGGGCCCCGCGTGTTTGTTAAAGAGGACGACGGGTGGGGAGGGGGGAGGACGTCGGCGGACGTGCCGCATCAAGAAACCGTTAGCGAAATACGTTACACGCTGTTCAAATATAATTGATCTCGAAGCACTTGGCCGGATGCCAACGCAATTAACGCCTTTCGGGGCCTCTCTCTCTCTCTCTCTCTCTCTCTCCCTCTCTCTCTCTCTCTCTCCCGCGCCGCGATACCTTCGGAAAGTGACCCTTTAACGACAATAAGAGCACGCCCCCCGCCCCGCCGTCGTCTGTGTCGCGCGCCCCGTTTCGCCACCCCCTACCCCACCCCTCGGTGTCGGCGGACACGTGTCCAGGCACGGACTTACCGATTCCCCAGCCCTTTCAGCGACGCGACCGTTGCGAACATAACCTGAACGAATTCGACGAATTTATTAAGGTTTGGAAAAAATTGTAAAAAGAATATTTAAAAAAAAATTCAGAATTTAGTGCATTAAGGGATAAAGGGAGAGTAGTAGTATTAGTAACAATTATAGCTTGATAGTTTGTTTTTTATTTAATATATAATTTATAGAAACGTGACGGCTATTAATTTTTCATGGAACGGATCGTTAGAGCAACGCGGATATTAATATTGAAATTATTCCGAGTTATAGTCAGTGGGGAAAGGGTTAACGGTAGCACGAGAGCGCCGGTCTAATTAAGAAGAAGTCGCTCGAAGAAAATGGCGACTCGTCGGTGGACGGCCATTTGCTAGATCCTTGGGAACGGCGGGCGATCATTTCTACCCCTCTCACCCCCCACCCTTCGAAGCAATTGCAGCGATGAAACGGAAATGTGGCACGTCCTAAAACTGCTAATTAGCCGGCCAGATTATATTTTTTGCCCTCCGCCGTGAATAAGCTCGAACGATTCAACAATGGGGGAGTGCTTTCCGCCAGGCTAACTCTAAACGGCTGAATAATTAACCTCTTACATCATAATTCCGCAGGGAATTAAATATCTTCCTAGCTGCAGCAACGCTGGAAACACTTCAATTTGCGCCGCCGCCGCCGCGTTCCTTCGTCTTTCTTTCTTTTTTTCTCCACCGTCTACCAATTTTCGAGGCTAATAAATTCTGAACAATCTCTCTTCTTCGAGCCACTCGACGAACCCTTCTACGGTAGAAATTCCCTACCCCGTCGCGAATGTCAGGTTATGTCTGGTTAAATCGATCGCAAATTATCACGCAATTTCGAAATTAAAGCGAGATCTCCGAATTGTCGAGCGATTTCCAAATTATCGCCGAGAAAACGGGAGACGATTTTTTAATAATTAGGGTGGATTTTATTCAACGATTTATTGGTAGTTTCGAACTATTTCCTTGGAATTGTTATTTCTAGGATTTTAAGTACGATTTTCGGTTTACTGAATTAAGGAGTTTTATTAGAGCTGTATTTTATGTAATTTATAATACAATTTTTTTAAATCTTCTGTCTTCCTTTTTTTTCTAAATTCACCCCCTGAATTTTTTAGCATAAATGCATAGCAACCTTGACCTAATAAAAATAATACTAATAAACGTCTGCATTATTTTCGTGATTTTACGACTACTAAGCAACTCTCCGTACTCGTTGAATAAATAACTAACTAACTAAATAAATGAATGAATGAATAACTAAACAAACGAATGAATGAATTACTAAATAAGTGAATGACTAAATAACTAAACAAAGAAATAAATAAATAACCAAACAACTAAATAACTAAACAACCAAATAAATAAATAACTAAATAAAGGAATAACTAAAAAAATGAACAACCAAATAAATGAACGAATAAATAAATAATCGAACGTCGAGCTAGATCAGTGAGGTGGACGGAAAATCCGTCCCAGATTCCCGAAACGCGTCGCCGTCGCGTTGAATAAGAAACCGGCTGGGGACCAGTCGATCAATTAAGGGTAGTTCGCCGTCCGTGTAGGTGTTTCTAATTTAGCGTAGTACACGGCCCGAAATCCATAATCATGAATTGATCCGGGTGCGCCGTACGCGAGTCCTGAGGGCCACGGTCACGTAACAACCGCATATCCTTCGGACGCGGCTCTCTCGCAGCACGCCATAATCTTATTTAGGTATGATCCTCAAAGGAAACGCGACGCACTCCATGCGTGCGTTTGTGTGCACGCGCTCGACTAATTACAATTTCCGGTACGCGGCGGTAACGCGTTTTACGCGCTGAGAATCGCGACGAAACGAGCTTTGGAAACGCTGCCTTAATATCAGGGTGTCCCGTAAGTTTCTCCTATTTTTTTTATGTGAATTATCGACCGGTCATCCAGTCGTAAAAATGTTCGTTTCTATTTTGATTTTATTTATCTTATTAATCGCGAAAGGAATTTAATATTTAAAAATTTATACAACAATTTTGAAGCTTGCAGCACAATTTAATAACATTTATCTGAATAATAGATAACAAATTAAGGGTCACTATATGGCAACCGATCAGGGGGAAAATAGCCGATTTATGGGTCGATAAAGTGTTAATTAATATTATTTTCTATTATTAATTGTTACTGGTTCGGTCGAGATAAGTCGATGCAGCGTGTTATATACAGGGTGGCCAGGTTTTAATTTCTAAGCGAAAATAAATCGCTCGCCGCCGCTAAGCTGCGTGAAAAATGTCTTTCACGGAAATTAAATCGCTTTAGGGCATCCTCCAAGGCGACGTAAATCGTTTCTTTTTTCTTCCTTTTTGAATGGCACGTGTGCAGAAGATAAATGGGGGTTCAGTTTGTTTTATTAGAGATGATGGGGTGCGAAATTATTTATTAGTTGTTCGCCTAGATATTTAATTTCGAGACTTTGCGAATTTATTCAAGTTATTCGATTTAGTCGAGCAAAGAATGATCGACTAATAAAGTTAATTATTCAAAAAAAGAATAAATCAATTATTCGAATAAATAGTAATTCCACCGAAAATATAAAAATTCTAACATCACTCGACGAAATAGAATATAATCGCCGACGTATTAATTAAATGTTCGAACAAAATATTCAACCGAGTCAGATAATCGTCTTCGATAAATTGATTCGAAATAACCCGAACAGCGTCAACTTCCACCTGGAAAACGTTACATTGCCCAGGGGGAAAAACATTTTTCATACATCGCTTAATTAACGAGTTATTTTTCACTTCAACGTTAACGTCGCGCACCCGGCATAATTATGCGACGTTCGAATATAGTATTATGACGGATGAGACTCATTAAAATTTGATGCATACCTTTCGAAATACGTTTTCATCGCGGCGGTGTAGAACAGTCGATGGCGGACGAGAGAGAGAGAGAGAGAGAGAGAGAGAGAGAGAGAGAGGAGAGAGGGTGAAATTCCAAAGGCGGATGATTTTTAAAAGCGAAACGGAATTTTCCGGTCCGTCATTAATTTTCGAGCATTCGGTAGAGTGAGAGAGTGGGGGGGTGTCAGTTTTCCGCGCTATCTCCCGCGAAACTGGCTCCATTATTTAGCCGTCTCTTCGGCGATCCGAAAACCCATCGTCCGCGATGGCACGCGGAGGATTTATTTAAAAATCGATTTCGCGACGAGAAAAAAAAAAGATTCTTCTTCTTCGCCGCCGAATGATTTAAACGTTCGCGATGATCCGGTGTCCGGCGGAAGAGGGAACTTTCTAGGTGGTTGGATCGGTGCTTCTGACCATCGATCATGCGAATTCGACGGCTGATTCTTGACTTGTTTTAATATTATTTATGGTTGTTGTTGGGAAAAGAAGAGTTGGTTGAATTTATCAGGATGATTTATTCGACCAGGAAGAATCAACCCTTTGCAGTCGATGCCATTTTTACTGCAAATGTTAAATAATATTTCTGACTCGTGGTATTTCTATTCTATGCAATAAAGTGCACTTTTATGAAATTGATTTTTGCGACTCGTGGCAACAGTTTTCATTGCTTGACGATTTTTTAAGTCGACATTCTATTGTTATAAAAATTATTTTGGAACGTAATAGAATCGGAAGAATTAGGAAGAATTAATTCAAAAAAGATACTTATCGAAGAGGAATTTATCCAAATAAAATACTTATCGAAGAACCTACTCTTCTGCAAAAATCAAACTCTCAATTAAATATCTCTTCGAAACAATAGAAATAATGTCCAACCCCCTTTCGATCCCAGAACAATGCTCCCGATCGCGGACTCCGTAAAACGATTCAGCCAGCCCCGTCCTGCGGAATATCTTGGTCGAGACTGGTGGGGTCGGTAAAAACTAGCCGTCAATTTCCAGGTAACTTTATCCCGTGTGAAATTGCAGCGCGCTATTTTAGCTGGGCGGCTGCTCACCACCTCCTGTTCCGCGCCGGATAAAAAAAATCGTTTGCTGTTTAAAGAGGCGCTCGGGTAAAATAACTGGGGTGCCGAGGGAAACCGCGGCCCCGGGTGCCGTGATACCCGTATCATGTTCCGATCACGAGACGCGACATTAGGGTGTCCCATCAGTTTTTTCCGCGCTGCGCTATGGAAGACCACGAGAATATGACGAAGCTCGATTTTTTAACCGACGCAGAGGAACTCCGCTTTCGGCTTCATGGAAAAGTTACTTAATTTTTATGGTGTCCCATATAATGTGTGTATCATGTTCCGATCACGAGATATTATGGTGTCCCATCAGTTCTTTCCGCGCTGCGTTATGGAAGACCACGAGAATATGACGAAGCTCGATTTTTTAAACCAAGCGGGAATATTCTCCGCTTTCGTCTCCATGGAGAAGTTACTTAATTTTTATGGTGTCCCATATAACGTGCGCATCATATTCCGATCACGAGATATTAGGCCGATGACGAAGCTCGATTTGTTAAGCCAAGCGGGAATATTCTCCGCTTTCGGCTCCATGGAGGAGTTACTTAATTTTTATGGTGTCCCATATAACGTGCGCATCATATTCCGATCACGAGATATTAGGCCGATGACGAAGCTCGATTTGTTAAGCCAAGCGGATCGCAGCGGAGTATTCTCCGTTTTCATGGAGAAGTTACTTAATTTTTATGGTGTCCCATAACATGCGCGAGACAGCGGACGCCGCTAACATTTCTAAAACAAGGCGACGCGACGTCCGCGCGAGAAGCGACGGAGCCCCGCTATAGTCCGTTCCCTTATTTAGGCCACGCCGCTCGTCTCAACCCCCCTCCACTTCTTACGTAACCGGTTACGTATTAGTGCGCCTACGCCGCGGTACGAGAGTGGCGGCTGATCGCGTTGGATTTTCTCAACCGGTAATCGCGAAGAATACTCGGCGCCCCGAGGAGTTCCCCGAGAAATATTCGCGTCGCTTTCTCGACAGACGTCGCGGATGAGCGAAACAATTTTTATTGCGGGAATAGTTTCGCCTCGCGTCCTCCGTACCTTCCTCGAATTGTTTATCTGACGAGAGAATTATTTTCACCGTGCAAGAAGTTCCCGATGTTACAGGACTGCTGGTTTGTTACGGTGATGACCGTTGGTCTAATTTATGTTCATCGGAGATAATTATTATTGGAGCGAGAAGGAATTTTAGAAACATTTTAATCGAGTAGGAGGAGTCGAATAAATAATTGTTATTTAAATGAATTGTTTTAGCTATTTATTCGAATAAAGTTTGAAGATATTTATTTGAATAAATTAGTCTTTCTATATTTATTCGATTAAAATAGTCTCTCTACGTTTATTCGAATAAATTAATCCGTCTATATTCATTCGAATAAATTATGCTATCTATATTTATCCAAAAGAATTAGTCCGTCTATACTTATTCGAATAAATTCGTTTATCTATATTTATTCAAAAGAATTACTCTGTCCATACTCATTCGATTAAATTAATCCGACGATATTTACTCCAACGAATTAATCCGTCCATACTGGACTCGAACAAATCGTTCGAACAGTTCTTTACGTTATGGCCGTAGAAATCGCGGGCGGCGCGAGATAAAACGGAAATTAATATACAAAGTTCGGCCATAGATTGCGGAGACCCCGGTTTTCAAAGGAGGAGATTTCAACGTCAGAAAGTTCGTGTTTTGGTAGGAGAGCTATCATTGGCAAGACTGCGGAATTCTTGCTTATCGGGTCAGCAGAGACAAATCGCGGCGCGGATGGTAGCACGGTTTGGTAAACTTTTGCCGAATTGTGTCGCAAGATTTTCCACAGCGATACTATCCGATTAAACATTGCTTTGTAAATAATTTCAATATTTATCTAACAATTCCGTATAGACGTGTATGTTTTCGAGAATTATTCTGTTTTCAAGACAGTAAATTTGAGAGTAATTAAATATTTATTATGCACTTTAAATACTTAAAGTACCCAATTCTTAATATAATTAATATGAAAATAGATTTTAGAATTACAGCACACGATTAATTACTCGCAGTATATAATTCGTTACGTAATTGATATAATATCGAATTTCTTTACGATCATCGCGCATTTAATTATTATTATTATTAAACAGGTTTTGGTTACAATTATTATACATTTGTAATTACGATTATTACATCTATGCGATTAGAATAATTATACTCTACAATTATTCACATATATATAATCGAACTGTCCAAATAAAATTTCCAAGGCTCAGATTTGCAGCCCACTGTACCATAGCATCCCAAAAACGTATTTTCCATGGACGACCGAGCAGTCGCCGCGGACTACGCGGAAGCTCGTTCGAGCAGCAGAACGACGTCCTTATTACCAGCATTAGATAGTTCGCGGAGCGATTCAAAGAGCACGGCGGCGATACCTAAACAGCCTTGTCGTGGGTCACGTAACCCGTCGCGATAAACCGGTCACGTATTCGGGCGAGAGGAGAGGATCGTCGGGGAGAGAGAGAGAGAGTTGTTCGAGGAGCTTCAAAGACTGTCCGGATATTAACAGGAGTGGTTAAACTAGTTGAGAGCGTCGCGGGCCGACAGGCGTTGCGCGCTAATTCCCCGAAGAAGTTATCAGTGAGGAAGGCAAAGTTGCGGAGGAGACGTCGATGGGTAACGTCTTGGGCGGGTGATAGACGATGGACCTGATTTCTCAAATTGGGAGATGATTGTTGACTGGCCGGTTGCTGTTGCATCGAGGTGCGGCAAGGCGGACTCTCTTACCTGGTGCGAGTGGTAATCGGAGGCAGCGCCGTTGGGGAATCTGTAACGGAACGGGCTGTGCACGGGACAGTTGACGCGGTACGGGCTCTCGGTGGGCATCCTGGGCGGCGGATGGGTGTGCGGCCCGTAAATGACGCAGTCCATGGGCATGGGTCTTCCGGGAGCGTGATCGAGCGGTCGGCAGGTGTAGTTTAGCGGCGGCGGTCGCATGGGGGGATGCTCGATCGGCCGGCAGGTGGTCTGGTCGATGGATCGGCACGGGGTCTGCTCCATGGATCGGCACGCGGGCGGCTGGTCGATCGGCGCGCGGCCCGGGTGCTGCTCGTGCAGACGGTGCTCGAGCATGCGGGAGACGTGCTCGACGGACCTGCACCCGTGGTCGTGCATCCGTCCGAAGTGATGGTCGTGCATGTAGCTGGCGTGGTCCTTGAGCCGGCAGGGGTGCTCTATGGCGCGCATCGCGTGGTGCTCGACGTCGGGCCAGCCGACCGGAGGGCCGCCCCGTCCGGGCGACATCGACGAGGTTGACGGCTGCGGATGCTCGACCTGGACCGATCGCGGCTGCTCGGTGCGTATCTGCTGGTCCATCGGCGGCCTGCCCATCGCCTCCAGCGACCTGCTCGACTGATGGTGGTCGACGGCGGACCGCATCGGGTCCGCCGACGGCTGCTTGATCACCGAGTCCATCGATCTCATCGACTCCATCGAGCGCATCGCCTCCGTCGACCGCATGCTGTGCTCGATCGGCCGCATCGGCGACGGCTCCGTCGACCTGCACGCGCGGCTCCAGCATCGCGGGATCGTGTTCGCACCGTCGCTGCTGACGCCGATGCCACCGCCGCCGCCGCCGCTGTTTCCGCTGCTGCTGGCGGCGGCACCATGACCTTGGGGCGGCCAACCGACCCCGTACGGATCCATTTCCATCGGCTGGCAGACGACGCGGCGACGGTGCTGGTGGTGCTGCTGGCCGGAACGCTCCACCGTGGCCCCGGTTAGAACAGCGAGGCGCGCGTGGCTGATCCGGCGGCTACTACGAACGCGGCGGACGCGGCGAGACCAGCGACGGCGACGCTGCTGCTTTTGCCCGGCGCCATCATCGCCGCGATCCTCGCGCTCATCGCAGGCTGTCGCGCGGCCTCGCGGTGGACGCGACGCGACCCGCCTCCGCTCTCTTCCGGCACGCACTCAAAAACAACACACGCGGCGAACGACGCACTCGCGGACCGCGGACGCGCGACGCGTTACTCGCGAGGGGACAACGAACGCGGCGGCGACGACTACCTCTCTCTCGCTCTCGCTCTTTGCTCGAGGAGAAACCGGATGGAGGAGCCTTACAGCAGCATGCCGTCACTCGATGGCCGAACGGAGAAAGGAAAAGTTCGAGCGAGGAAAGAAGCCGTAAGCGTGTCGAACAGCACTGAGAAGCTGACACATCGCGGCGCTCCGCTCCCCAGCACTGAGCCTCGCGGCCTCGACTGCCGCGCAGTTCCTCCACGCAAACCAACCAACCAACCGACCGACCCACTACCCCCGACTATCGCCCACCCACCGCCTAACTATCCGCCCCCCACCCTCGCCACCGACGCTCCGAACGCCGCCGCCGCGTTCCTCTCCCTCGCGAACCCCCACCCCTCCTCTCTCTCTCGCCGACACGGCAGTGTCGCTACCCCTCGTCAGCCGTAAACCACCCGCTCCCTCTCTCTCCATATATATCTCTCTTCCTCTCTTCCTCTCTCTCTCTATCTCTTTCTATACTTCGTCCCTCTGGACCGCAATGTTCGCCCACCGTATCCAGTAACCCTGCCCTCCGCCCTTCGTCCTTCGTCCTTCTCCGTTCGATTCCCCTCCCGATATCTCTCCCTCTTCCACGACCGACACGACACGCCAGCACCGTCGCGTCTCGTCCTCATCCTTCCCGTTCCTTGCTTCCTGCTAAACCCCCCCTCCTCTCTCTCCCGCCAGCGAACAATCTCCGACCTCATCGGCAACTCGCTGCTTTTGCTTCTGCCGTCGTCGTCGTCGTCGTCGTCGACGCTGCCGTTGACTACTACTACTACTACTACTACTACTACTACTGCTTTTTCTGCTGCTGCTGCTGCGAGGTAGTACTTCGATACTTCTTTTCCCCATTTAATTCCTGTTCGGCTTTATCGGCCCTCCTTTGTGTCCTCTATCAGCCTGGACGGCGTGTTTCTATTTCTCCGGGGAGATTCCCGGATGATTTACACCCCCGCAGGAGTCGGGGGTAATCCGGCCGACGCGGATACGACGACGACGACGACCATTCGGGCCTAGGCGAATTCTTGGAGATTAAGGGAATCCGGGGGGTGTGGGAATTTTCAGGCTGGAGAGGGTCGCGGGGAAGGAGAATTTAAGGACGAGATGTATTTTGTGGCGGGATGAATTGGGAGGATGGATGAGTTTGGAGAGGGTGTTTGGAGGAATTGGTGGTTTTTGGATTCGGGAAATAGACGAATTTAGAGATTAGATGAATTTTCAGATTAGATGGATTTGAAGCCTAGACAGATTCGAAGACTAGACTAATTTAAAGGCTACATAAATTCGATGACTATACGAATTCGAAGACTAGACAAATTCTGAAGCTTAAATAAATTCGAATATTGAACCAATTGAAGCCTAGACAAATTCGAAGACTATACGAATTCGCCGACTATACGAACTGAAAATCTAGATGAATTTGAAGACTATACGAACTCAAAGACTATACTAATTCGCCGACTATACGAACTCGAAAACTAGATGAATTTGAAGACTATACGAAGTCGAAGACTATAGAAATTCGAAGACTATACGAATATTGAAGCTTAAATGAATTCGAAGACTATAGGAATTCGTCTACGATACGAACTCAAAGACTATGCTAATTCGTCGACTATACGAACTCGAAGACTACAAGAATTCGTAAACCACAGAAATTTAAAGCCTCGGCGAATTTAAAGCCGCGACGAATCGTACGCCTTAGTCGACGACCGAAGCTCAGACGAACGCGGAAAGCCGGCGCGCGACCGTTTTGTCCCGTTTTAACGGCCAACGTCGACGACGGCTAACCGTCAGAGGGACGAAAGGGGAGAGAGCGCCGACGGTGGCGGCGTTGGAGAAACGCTTGAAAATAGAGCGGCGATGCGTACACGAAAGAGAAAGAGAGAGAGAGAAAGAGAGAGAGAGGAGAGGAGAGCAGCGCGCGTTAAAACCGCGCGAATGAAAAACACCGGCGATCGATTGTTCCACGCTAGGTGGCTCTCGCGGTGCTGCGTCATCATTCCACATACATAGTAACCCCGATTTCCAGATACATTCGGAATTGATCTGATAGCGCGACGGGCCGCTCGCGCCGCGACGCCCGCCTGATTATGCCTCCCTCCTCCACCCCGAAGTGTGTTTGGATTCAATTACCGCGACGCCCTATACGGACAAGGCTTTCGGGAAGAACGGATCCAGCATTGTTCGAACCCCATCGATGGGGGGGGGGGGGGGGGGACAAATAGGCGTCCGCCACCTCCGACTCCCTTGTAATCTAATAGCAGGTTCGTTCCGGGGAGTTTACGAGCGGGACCAAAGCGACGGCGGCTCACGCATCCTAATTTCCGCGTGGCCTACTGAACTAGTGTCGACGTCGCCGCGAGGGCGGAGGTGGTACCTGTTACGAAACGCCGCTCGGCTCCTGGCACCCATCTTGGAACGCTCCGGCGCGGATAACGCCGCGAGAAATGGACCGAGCTTGTCAGAGGATTCTGCGACGTCGATTGACAATTTTGAAAGACTGAAGTCGACAATTAAATTCACTATTTTCCAGGCAGAATGATAATTGAAAAATTATTAGGACGAATATTTTATACTTAACCTCTTTTAGGCTGGATTTTGCGCAAACGAAGTCTTTCGTAACTAAATTACCATTTTTCTTAATATACATTATCTTTTCGTATAATTATATGTGGTATCAATTACATACCTATTTAAATAGTATAGTATAGTATACCTATCTAAATAGTATAGTATAGTATACCTATTTAAATAGTATAGTATAGTATACCTATTTAAATAGTATAGTATAGTATACCTATATAAATAGTATAGTATAGTATACCTATTTAAATAGTATAGTATAGTATACGTACTTAAATAGTATAGTACACCTACTTAAATAGTACCTATTTACTATTTACCATTTAAACAACTATTGCACCTAGCTTCGAGTAAAATATGCATTAATAATTTATTCTGCGCCGTCGCGACGGATATTGCAGCCTCGCTGTCTGATAAACGTCTCGCCGATCGCTTTTACAAACTAATAGAAAAAAAGAAGAAACTGGTGGGTCCCCGGTGCGCGGCAAATCCGCCGTTAATAACTCGATAAAACATTATTACGGAGAAGAAGTTTGCCGCGGCGAAACAAGTTCAGGAAAATATCGAGCCAGGCCAAGCCAGGCTGAAGCCGCACTCTCTCTCGTAGCCTATCCAACCAATCGAAATTCGAGTAAACCGTGTTAGTGAGGAGGAGACGGCGGCCGCGAGGAGGAGAGGACATTATTGAATCGTCGACTGCGAGGACCGCTCTTCTCGCCGACTTAATGCCGGAGAGTGTATCGAGTTGAACTGTCCTCGACGCGCGTGTAACCGCGACGAAACGAAAATCGTTCGAGAAGAGAGGCTCCGTCGTTTCTCTCTCTCTCTCTCTCTCTCCTTTTTACGAATGGAGAAAATATTCAGATGCCAAAGAGAGAGAGAGACGAAGTGGCTGGGTCTCTCGCGTATACAAGAACGAGGGGCAAACGTGTTCCCACACGAATTCGCCGGACGAGTGCGAGAAACAAATGCCATAAATCATAGGGGCTGCGGCAGCTACGCGCTAAGATAATCTTATTCCCACGCGCGGTCCAAAGCTTCGGTGCTCCGTCTTTTTCAACTGGGAACGACGTCTTCACATACTTGCCCCTTGCCGATATAACGATCTCTCTCTCTATATATACATATATATCGCTCTTTCAGTTTTGCTCTTTCTTTCTGTCGGTCTCTTTTTTCGTTGTCGTTATTTATGTATCGCGACCTTAGTATTTTTCGCTGTTGCTTTATTGTCATTTCTCTCACTGTCTTTTTATTTCTTCCTTTTCGCTATTCCTCCCCCCTCTCTCTCACTATTTCTCTGTCTTCACTATTCTTCCTCCTCTCTCTATTATTCTGTTTTTGCAATTCTTCATCCCTCTCTCTATATTTCTATTTCTCTCTCTCTCTCTCTCTCTCTCTCTCTCTTTATTTCTCTGTTTTCACTATTCTTCTTCCTCCTCTCTCTATTACTCTGTTTTCGCAATTCTTCACCCCTCTCTCGCTATTTCTAGGTCTCCTTCTCTCTCTCTCTCTCTCTCTCTCTCTCTCTCTCTCTCTCTCCCTATCTATCTATCTATTAATCCATCTATCTATTTCGCCCTCCCTTTTATCTCTCTCCAGCCATTTCTCTCTCTCTCTCTCTTTCTCTCTCTCTCCTCCTAGCCATTCATCTATCTCCACCTCTCTCTCTCTCTCTCTTTTTCTCTCTCTCTCTCTCGGTTCCCCATATCTCCCCAAGAGAGATTTCTCAACACTTGTTGCCTGGACGCCGTCGATCTATCAACGTCTTCGGCCGCTATCGGCAGCCGTCTCGATAAGGAACGATAGAGTTTAGGTGGAATACGGGCCGCGTATATACTTAGTCAGTGGAAAGGATCAAGCATAGCTGCGACGTGAAACGTCTGACGGGGTCTGTCTGGATAATTCTCACGGTGGAACACCGCGCAGCTACGTGGAACATTGTTCGAATAATATTTCAAATAGAATACATATTATTCAGACATATATTCAGACGAATTTTATTCGAAGAATATATTGAAATTGTTGATAGGATAAAATTGTATTTAATGAATTCTTTTTTTCCAATACCAGGCGAAGGTAATTTTATTCGGACGAATTTTAATCGAAAATAATTCCAGCTTCGAAAATAATGATGTCGAAAGAGTTTGATTAAAATATTGGACGAATACAATTTTATTCAATATACTCGTCGACTAAGATATATATTGAATCGACATGTATATTAAATAAAATTTTATACGCGTCGAATAATATTTTATCGGAGCAATATTTCGAATAAATTTATCAAAGAGAATTTCGTTCAAATATTTCGTGTCAATTCATTGAACAGAGTTCTATCTAGTGACTTATGTGACTATTTATACTTCCATCAATTTTCCAAAGGGAAAGGGGGTAGTTCGCCCGGTAAAATCTGCTAAATAATTAAGCAAATAAATCACCGCTTTCGTAAGCATTTCCGCGGCCGGATATGCAGCCGAACCTCTGTTCGACGCGATTCACTCTCGACCCGATTTAACGTGCTCGAAGGTGTCGCGAGCCGTTGGAGAAGTCGACCCACAAATATCGCCCGATTGCAAAGTTGCTCTTCTAATTGCGGCGGGGGGTTGGTCTTGCAACACGGCCGGGCCGACTGTTCCTCGACGCGGGGACTGCGGCGGTGTGTCGAAAGGGTTAGCGAAGGCGAGAGAGAGAGAGAGAAAGAGAAAGAGAGAAAGAGAGAGTGAGAGAGAGAAAGAGAAAGAGAGAAAGAGAGAGTGAGAGAGAGAAAGAGAGAGAGAGAGAGAGTGAGGACAAGAGAGAGAGTTAAAGTGGGTAAGAGAGAGAGAGTAAAGCAAAGAGAGAGGGGGGGGGTGAGAGCGAGGGTTGGCGCAGGGTAATTCATTCATTACAACCGAGGCGTTGAATTATGCAGCATGCGTCACTCAACGTCAACGCTGCGGCGAAGCCCGGCAACGAAAAGACGGTTACCATGGAATTTTTGTTGCTCGAAAATACAATCTTTTGTGTGTCCGGGCCCTGACTTCTCCTCGCGCTTCGCTTATTAAATAACCGTGAGAGGGTTTTATTCGGGAGATAGCGAGAGGAGACCCTCCTGCCCGCGTATCGCGTCTCGCCGCCGTTCAGACAGGGATGATGCGCGATATTCGGAATGCTTCGGATAAATATTTATCGAGGATTAAATTAACAGAATAAATATTTTCTGGTCTATTATATAGTATGTATGAAATATGAAAATTACGGTATTTATATGGTATTATATAAAATATGGAGATATAGCATTTACATATATACTATATAAAATTTTAATAAATAGAATTTATGGTAAATAAAATTTTATATAAAATATAAGAATATAGTATTTATATATCATATACGTTTCAAGGAAATGTATAGACAATATCTCGACGTATTAGGAACAAATTCGCTTGTCCGCGATATATAATAAATGATAAACGATGGACAAAAACGACTGCCCAAAACACGTCGTCGACAACACTTTTCGTCGCCGTCGTAAAGTCGACGATTTCATCGTCGAACGGCGGCGCAGCAGCGCGATCCAACGGAGCCGCGATCCGAAAGAAAAATCACTTCTCGTGAACTATTCATTCGACAGGTATACACATGTCGTACATCTTTTTTCGCGGCGCATAATGGAACCGCATGTTTCCATTTTAAGTAAATCGATTCCTTTCACCCGTGCCGGCACGTAAAAGTAAACCGCGCCGCATCTTGCAGCTGCATCGTTGCATTTAAAAAGGACGTTGCAAGGGGGGGAGTGAGAGCGGGAAAAAGGCGTCTTAAAGGGGGGAGAGAGGGGAGCCAGATATTGCGAAGTCATTCAAGCTTTCTCATTTCCCGTGAGATACATATCACACTCCGCACCCCTCCCCACCTACTCGACCATTAACGATCTTATCGTTCGGCAATACTTTCGTTGCCTCGGCTTTTTCTGTCATCGATCCGAATCAGCCTTGATTGCGCCGGCTATTGTTTTTCTTATTTTCGGCTTGGTCGGGGCAGATTTTTAATTAGATTAGGGCAGATTTTCGACTAGATTAGAGCAGATTTTTGACTAAATTAGAGCAGATTTTTAACTAAATTAGAGCAGATTTTTAATTAGATTAGAGAAGATTTTTAACTGCTTAATATAGAGCAGTTCATTATTTATAAGATAATAAAAATGGCGGTCTGTATACGAGATAACAGAAAAAGATGGGTTTGGTTAATAAATATGGATTTTTCGTTCTAACGATGTTAAATTATTGCGTATCATCATAGAAAAACTAATATATTTTTATATACCATCTGAAATAAATAAATAATTTTCTTCGGCGATTATTTATATATTGGCATATTATTTATATATTATCATCTCCCACTCCAGCCATATTAATAAATTCCTTAACTAACTATCCAATTAATTTCAACATCATCCCCAACACCAGCCGCATTAATAAATCTCTTAACAAACTATTCAATTAACATCAATACCATACCCAGGCACGTTAGCCACATTTATTTCAATATTTATTATTACGTCGTTTCGATATATTAATTTCAATATTGTGCCCGCAGTGCCTCGGCCGCGTTTATAAATCCCTCAACAATGCATTTCATTAATTTAAATATCGACGCCCCTTGTCCCCGGTAGAAATCACTTCAATTTCTCGCGTATGGCCAAAGCCAAGCCAGTTTGCCGCGTGGACTACGTACAGTCAATGCCAGAAGTATTCGTATCCTCGTTGCTTACGAGAGAAATTTGTTGAAATCAACGGACGCGTCCAAGATTTTTCAAAAAATTTTTTATTATGAATGAACACATGTATAAATTTTATTTATATGAAATTATGAGAATATTGATTAACCAATAACAAAGATATATTGATTTTACAGTTGCTTGTACATTTTTTAATTCTAGTTCTGTACCAGGCTTTCTCCAAACTTTTCCGTCACGTCCAAAAATATTAAATAAGACAATGAAAAGTTTATTGCAAAATTGCATCCCTTGATTTTAAGATATTTCTCTTATGGTGGTACGAATACTTGTGGGACTGACTGTATAGAATTTATGGAATTGGGTGCTTTATTTTCCGCGCCCGCTATGGTCCACCCGCTTCTTCCGCGGACGACGAATCAGCATGCGCGGTCGCGGCGGTTTATATTCCTCACCGGGTGGAGATAAGGGGGTTAGAGGAAGGAGGACGTGACCGCTGATATGGGAGTTCGCGGTAAAAACGGCGGCGCGGAAAAGCAAGTCAACTTTCCGAGCAAACGAACAACCGGAAGTTTTCCTTTTTTCTCTTCTTCTTCTTCCTCTTTTCGGCGGCGGATTGAGATTTTTGCGCGGGGAAAGTTTATCGAAAGGGGTTCCTTTCTGCGGCGAGATCATTCTCATACAGTACAGCGTTGGAAAGAAAGTCGGACGAGCGTCGAACTTTTATCATTTTCCGGACTTCATCGCCGCGGGAAGCAAATGAAATTATCCACGGATTAGTCGAATGTGCGGCGAACGAAGATGTTTAGGTTAGATTGCCGCGGTTTTAGACGCTTGTAATATTGTAATTGCTATGATATTTTGATAATTTATATAACGACATCGTAATTCTAATAATATTATCATAACTATCGCTACGGTGAAATAATTTTTATGATATCACAACGCTCGCTATAATGCAACAATAATCACGATATTTATATTTTTCACAGTAATATCGTAATTTTCATGATAATATCGTAATATTCATAATACCATAATAATATCATAATTGTCACGGTGATATACTTATTACAACAAATATCGTAACAACACAATATTTGTACAACAACAAAACGATTTTCAAATTTTAATTAGCAATTTCAATAGCCGTATATCGACGATTAATTTTCCCAAGTACTTCTCCTTCTCCTTCGCCGCGCGAGCTTCCGTGCCGCGAATTTCGGCGAAACAATTTCGCTCCACAATTTGCTGTAACAGTTAATTAAGCGTCCGCCCTCCAACGAAACCTTTCATCACGGAATCACGGACGACAATTGACGTATCATTTTCCTGTTTCGACGCATCGGCGTAGCACCACTCGAATCTATTTCTATACTGTATATAGATGTATACGTAAAGTCGAACATACGTTTGTATGTATACGTAAAATTTAATATACGTAAAAAATCGTATCGAACTCCGTCGGCGGCCATTTAGGCTCGCGCTAATCGCGATACCTGTATCGCTTACGGAATTGATAACCCATTTGTCATGCAGATCGAGGCGTCGAAATTTTCGCGTTAGGCGCATTAAAAGATTTATCGCGCATGCATATGCAATACGGCTGTGACGGGAATCGGCGCGACCCACCGTATTTGTTAATCGCATCGTTACGATTACGATCGTCGTGCAGAGTATACAGTATACAGTACAAAGTATAAAGTATAGAGTATAATGACACTCTGTTTAGATAAATTGATGGTTGGTAGTATTAATGCAATACTTATAGCGCGTTAAAGGTAACAAAATTGATTTACCTATTTAGAAAGTGGTGATTGGTTTCTGAGAGATGCAAGTCTGGTACACTTACCTGGAACAAAGAAGGAGAAAACATGATTAAGATTTGATTAAGTATGTGAAATTACAGGATTATATTTCAGTGATTTGGTTTGGGGATTTTGACGAGTATAGTCGTCGTAGTGGCAAATGTTACCATTTCATCGCGACGAGTCGTCGGAGCTTGGAAGGTGGAAATTTCATAGCGACGAGTATATACGTCATAGCTTAGAAGGTAAAAATTTCATTGCGACGAGTATATACGTCACTACTTGGAAGGTGGAAATTTCATTGCGACGAGTATATACGTCATAGCCAAAAATATTAAAATTTCATTGCGACGAGTATACTCGTCATAGCTCGAAAATATTGAAATTCCTTTGTGACGAGTATACTCGTCATAGCTCGAAAATATTGAAATTCCTTTGTGACGAGTATACTCGTCATAGCATAAAACAGCGCCACTTCTCCGTGGCGAGTATACTCGTCAATCACAGTTAACTGGTCGATTGACGCCGCGCGCCACTATCGTAGGCGCGTGTTAACATTGTTGTCACGGTGAATTATAAATACGCCGTCCATTTGTCACGTGATAGAGCGGAAAGCGGTGGTGGTAGATACCTCCGATTCGTCGCGTTATCTCTCGCGGATGAATATTTCAAACGGTGTATCAATAAAATCGTGCATTAAATAATGGATCGTGGTTAATTGAAGGGTTCGTTAATAGTTAACGAGAAGGAGACACCGCCGCGCTCGCGCATTATGCGAGCATATAACGGCCGGGCATCCTGATTCACCTGCTAATATTGACGTGGGAAATGTTTTCCGCGGAAACTGAAACGCGCGCGAAGCGGCGCCGGTAAAGCGAGCGGCGTAATATTTGACGCGAGGTATTAGTTTCGATCGGGACAACCAGCGTCGCTACAAGATCTCGGACGTCGAATCACTGTAACCGGAATCACAGCTCTCCCCTGTCCTCTATTGACAGACCCCAGCCCGCTCGAATATAATCAATTTAGTCTTCGACTGTACACGGTGTCCCGCGAATTCGGGACAATCCGATGATGACCGATACGCCCGGCGTTTCACCGCTTCCGGATAAATCGCGCCGTAGCTTGACACGCTGCCAGTCGACGACTTCCTCTCCCAGACTTTGCGCTTTATTTCAGACTGGTTGCTCGATTTTGTTAATATTGTTAGGTATGTCCGACGTTTAAAAATATCGTCAGCCTTTTTTGGATATCGATTTTTTCGTAATATCATCAATATTTATTAGTATTAGCTATATTTCCGAATATTATATATCCGTGTCAATATTTTTGGATATTATTTATATTTTTACAGTGTCAATATTCGTCGCGACAAACTCCGCGGCCTCGTTATAAAATAAATCGTCGCGAAAGTCCCTGCGATTTTAATTCTCGCCGTTTGATAATCGCGCGACGCCTAATCGAACATTTACGCAGCCCCGGATCCGGGCGAGTCCGATAAAGAGACCGGCCGAGCCGAGAAAAAGGAAAGACGGATCCGTGCGGCCGGTGTTTTCATTTCGGATGAAAGAGCGCGCCGGAGAAGCGAGCCCCCAATAAGAGGCCGTCTGCCGGCGACGTATAATGTCCGCCGTTCGATAGCCATCCTCCTCCACCCCCCTCCCCCCACCCGTATCAGAATTGTTCCCGAACTATTCGTCTCTCGCGTCGGCAACAATAAAGGTTTTTCGGCGAGAAACTATGTCGCGCGCCCGGCCGAATAAAAAACCGAAGCGTTCCCGGGGCTCGACGCTCCAGTTCACACAACAAACTGAACGAAAATGGTTCCTTCAAGATCCCCGGCACCCCTCCTCGCCCCCCCCCCCCGGTTCTCCGGAACGCTCCTAGCCGGTCCGCTTCCACCGCCTTCCTCCTTTAACTCGTCCGCCTCGTCCACCCCGTCGTCCTCCTCCGGACTTTGTTCCACCGACGACGGATTATCTCCTCCTCCATTCTCTCGAAACCGACAACTTCTTTTTCAACGGGCACCACCCGC
>NC_135775.1:1770787-1787967 GCF_028453695.1 Augochlora pura | reverse complement strand
TATGTTTGTATATTAAATAACTTAATATAGCTTGTAAATAAAAGTAGATAACAATGAATATTTATTTAGAAGGCAGAGGATGATTGGAGAGTGTTTTTAGTGTATCAAGAAGATCGAAAAGAAATTCCACAATGGAAACATCTTCGAGAAGCAACCTAACCTTAAAAATTTATCCTTGAACGCCATCTTTGGCTGACATCTTCAAAGGACAATTGGAGAGGGTTTAGTGTATCAAGAAGATCGCCTAAGATCGAAAATAGAACCTACGATGGAAACATCTTCGAGAAGCAACCTAACCTTAAAAATTTAGACTTGAACGCCATCTTTGGCTGACATCTTCAAAGGACAATTGGAGAGAGTTTAGTGTATCAAGAAGATCGCCTAAGATCGAAAATAGAACCTACGATGGAAACATCTTCGAGAAGCAACCTAACCTACATAACGCATCCTTGAACGTTATTTTCGGACGCCATCTTTGGTCACCGTCTCTCTCAACGGCCTCCGCCGTGTCAACCGTCGCCCACTTTATCATAAATGCACATAATCCGCAGCCGAGATACGTCTCACCAGACCGCGGCAGCCGTTTTCAAGCTGCGAAGACCTTTCGCCGAGAAGAATGGATTTTGGGACCTGTCCAGCTAGCACGCTCGAAGCTCCGCGAGACAGCTGCGCTCAAAAGCATTGGGAGGAAAGCGTAATTGATTCTCGATAAAATGGGATTCGATGAAATGGGATTCGATAGGGTACGGTCGTCTCTTTTAAGATGATGATAGATAAGACGATCGTGAGTCCGCAGAATTAGCGCAGAAACGGTGCCGTCATCCATCCACCAAGAATTTTGGATGCGGCGGCTAATGAAGAGGACAGGTTCCTTCGCGGCAGAAGAATAATTGTCGGCCGACACGCGACACGGAAGTTCACTCCCGAAGAAACTAGTTTCGCGCCGTGGAACCGGATATCCTCCGGGCTCTCGCCGCATGGACGCCGCGAAGTGTTACGGAGAGGTTATGTCGCCCGGTGCGCGGAAACGGGCGAAACAAAATACGAGATCGTTGGACGATTTTCGGGTGAATTGGTGTCGACTTGCTCGCTGCGAACTTCAGGTTGAACTAGGTCAATAAATATTTTCATTGGTAGAATTAAGTTTTGAATTTTTTATATTAATATTTTAGCTAATTATTGTAACAATATAGCAGAATTAAATGACAAGAATTTGTGATTTAAGTGAGTTTAAGTTACGTGAAAATTGTGGAATACAGCAAGGCGGCGCAGTCAATAAGCGGAAGCCATTTTCTTGCACTGGCTCCGCCATTTTGACGACAGCCAAGCTCGACTCTCATTGGCCGTCGTTTTTCCTTAATAACTCGAGAACAAAGGCAAGGATTGAAATTGCGCAAAGGAAAAAGTTACTTGAAATTACCTCGGGAACGCATAATTACTCAAATTTAAAAATATATTTAACTTTTGCAACACCCTGTAAAAACTAGATTTCGGCGCGCGTTAAACGGCGGCCGCTAATTTTCGCGCTTGTATTTTCTAGCCCCGGCGAATTTTAAATCGCCGACACACGCTCCGCCTGATTTCTCTGGAGAAACGAGGTCCCGCGGAATTATTTGTTCAGCCGGCGAAAAGGCGAGCGCGTATGATTTTTGCAACGAGGGTGGTCGTTCCTTTTTTTTTCAAAAATTAGGAGAAACAATGGCGGCCATTAATGATCCCGATACGATCGTAACCCTTCGTGATCTACGCCCTTTTGTGAGGCTATGAACAAAACAGCTGCGCCAAGAATAATAATACCAATTTTACAAGTGGAATATAGGACAACGTATTTTTTTTTCTAGCGAGCCGCGTTCCATTTCGAAATTGCAAATTAAATACAGCGGCGGCTGTTCATACAGCCCGGTAACAGTTTCCGCGAAATGATTGTTAACAATAAGTTTCTGCAAGATTTTCGTTCGAAAAACAATTCATACATTGACGGAATTAATTGTTATCACGCCATTTTATTATTTACATTACCGTATTTTAATATATATTATAAAGTCCTAATTAAGGCATTGAAGTTGTATATTTAATTTTTAAAAAATTATATATGGATAGATGAACAATACTAAGTGATTTATGGCTTCTTTGATAATTATTATTTATAGAAATATACTTTGGAAATTTATAAATTAAACATTAGAAAACATGGTAATTATTCAATGGAATACAGAGGTAACAAGAATTTTGTTCACCAACTTAAATAACTTAAATAATAATTGAAACGTTAGAGAACGATTTACGGTTTCTCGATTTATCTTTTATTTCTGATTTATTTTTGTTTCATTTGAAGTTTTAATTTGATTGTCAGCCCTCCGACTTGTTTCGTTATTATTCGGCTATCTGTCGCGAACGGAATAATTCCGTGATCAAATTTATCGTAATCCCTTGTTATCGGTTCTACACTTTTGTCGGCAGTGTTCCTACGCTTTGTCAGCCGAGCTGCTGTCAATCAAACGCGCGCGCACGCGCGGTTCTTGTCAGTCAAAGCTCGTGCGCCAGGCTGCGACGTGTGCGCGCACAGTCAATGTAACCCGATATTATAAACCCGAGGGAACGTCGGTACAAAATTAAACTTCATTGCATACGCTAATTCTGTACGGAGGAATACATTATCGTCGGTGAAATACTCCCTGCCGAATATCTCGGCGATGCTTTTGATTTTTAAGCAACCAACGAGAGCTCGCCAATATTCATTTTTTTTTTCGCGGCATGTTCTGACGCTTTTAGCCAACGTCCGCGTTATTATTATTATTTACTTAGCGAACGGATGAGAAAAATCCTTCCGGTAGCAGGATATAATGTACAGGGTGGTTTCATTTGGAAATGTATAGCGTGAATTATGGTGGAAGTTGCGATAGTGTGTTAGGTTATGTCAGGTTAAAATTCGATTGCGTGCAAGGGTCGGTGGAAAGTGTTGTAACTTTGGGAAGAAAAATCGTAACTGCGATTCTCTTTTTTTATATTAAAGAGGAAAGATTGAAGTTTATTTTAGTCTAAATAATATCGCTAGAAAAAATGTTACCAAGACGTGAAACTTAATCCTAACCTAAACAACCCTTACGTAAAAGGCATCCTCGTGCTAGGGTCGCTTTAAAGTGCTATAACTCGGCGAAAAAAAATCGCAACTATGTCTTGTTTACTTTAAATTAAAGGGGAAAGATCGAACTTTATTTTACAGTAACTGGCATCCCCGAAAAAAATTTTTCGACGACTGTGCACTGCGCCAAACCTAATCTTAACCTAAACAATCCCTACGTAGAAAGTAACCTAATACAAGGGTCGCTTTAAAATGCTGTAACTTCGCATAGAAAAATCGCAACTGCGATTCACTTTTTTCATATTAAAGGGGAAGGTTCGAACTTAATTTTCCAGTAAAGGAGATCCCCGAAAAAAATTTTTCAAAGTCCATGCCTTCCGTCAAACTTTGTAACTTTCAATACAGCCTGACAAACATTGTCTCACATTTGATGGCGTACACTGACGAGGGTAAGCTGCCATTAAAATCCAGTAATACTACCTCAAAATAGGAGCTTCCACCTTAAATTTAAACGAAGTGCCATCATCCTACAACAATCTATCACAAAATTACAGCCAATCAAAGTTGGTCAATTTTTATCCAAAACTTCTCTATACTATAACTTTATTCAGAAGTATATACATATATATATTCAATCTTTTCATTATATTTAAGCAAGAACTAAATAAATTCTCTTTTTTGTTATTTAATAAAGAGCTTCGTATATTATATATAATAAATAGTTTTCCACCCATGTGCACGAAGGAATAAATAAGTGAATAAAAATATGTATGCCAGAGTTCGATCTGAATACCGCGGAGCAAAGGAACAGAAAAATAAAGAAAAAAGGCTCAGAGAGAGAAAGAGAGAGAGAGAAGCGTAAGGATAAGGCGCAAGACAGTGAACACGATACATCCCGGCGCGACAAAAGGAAACGGCGTCTTTGGTCGACGCTCGCGCGTCACGTGAACTGTGTAAAAGTGTTCGCGCGCATAAATTCGGAGAAACGTCAAAGGAGAGCCGGGGCCCATCCCGAACGATTTCCTAGCCGCCTTTTCGTGGGAAATCAGGCGGACCATTTCGCCGAACGAGCCTACAACGGGGGGGCTCGGGTTCCCTCGTATCGGAGCCGCCATCTGTTCCAGGAAACGCGATTTCCACAAGCCGCGCATTCGTTCCAGACGAAACTCTCGGGAGGAGGGGAGGGGTGGGGGAGAGAGAAATGGGACACGCGAAACAGATGAAAGGCCAACTGCGTACCAATTGAACGTATTAAGGTCACCCGTGTGTCCGACATCGCGTTTGCTTTCGCGGTGGGAACAGCGCGAGCCCCTCCGCCGCCGCCGCTGCTGCCAAACCTTTCGCCGGCCAGCGTCAACGCTGCGTGAAACGTTCAATCTCCTGAAAACTGCACCGGGGAAATCGTTGCGAAACCGTTCCGACGACGCACAATCGGTTCCCGGATTCTGATGGCGAGAGACTCCGATTGAAAGGGCCGCGCGCGCGACGCTACGTGGAAAAAGAGGACGGAACGAGGCTGTGCGGACGAATTAGACGAATGGCCACTTGGTTTCGATCTGTGCACTATGTTTTAGCGTTTCAATGGTTGTGAAGCTCTATTTTTAGAGAGAAATAGGTAATCGTTTAGAATAGGGGCCTGAGTTGCTATTTTAGTGATCTATTTTGGGGATTTGTTGTTAAGGTTTCAGTGTGCTGAATAATTTCTTCCTGGGCTGTACAAGTACTGGATGTCTTTTATTATTTCATTGTTTTAATCGTTTTATATTATTTCTGTTATTATATATGTTGTTATACTATTTTTATTATTCTATATAATATTATACTATTTTTATGATTATATATAATATTATACTATCTATATTATTTTCTACGTTACTCCATCTCTTATTTTATAACCATATCAATTTTACGTTCACCATAACCTGACATTTACAAATTATTTTTCCACCAATTTCAAGGATGTTGAGAAATATCAAAATGTAGCAAAATTGAAAAAGAATTGTATTTTCACTTAAAATTGTATTTCACTTGAATTACCTTTATTTGAATCGGAGAAAACGATACAATTAGCCGAAACAACAGTCCCCCTAACGGTGTCCTAAAATCGCGCATTAGGGTAGCAAACTCCGGACCGCCGACAAACGTAACGACGTTCCCCTTCCCCCCCGGATAAGCCGGGATTTACTACGATTTACATATCCGTGCCCATATTCAAATCAGCCCCGGATATGTGTTTTCTGCTCGCGAAGGTACCACCGCGGCCGACATCCGAGGACGAGTTTCCCGGGCACGGGGCCATAATATGAGTAACGCGCGCTAAGCGTTTTCGTCTGGCAGCCAACTTTCTTTTCTCTATCGGGCCGAGTTCGGTTCCCGGCACGGTTTTCTACGGAGCCGGTCCCCCCCGCACCCTCATAGCGCCCTCATGCGCCCTCGTACACCCTGGCGCAACCTCGCATACCCTCGCAGCTCTCCTTCTCCTCTCTATCCTCAGGCATTCGCATGCTCTTCCGCATTTCCATTTCCTTAAACTCCTATTTCCACCGACCCTCTCTCCTTTCCCCCTCCCCCCTCTCTCCTCTCCTCCCACTCTCTCCTTTCCAACCTCTGTCACCCCTCGGGGAATCAGCCAGGGGTGAAACTTCGAGCTGTAGGACCTTGACAGGATTGGCGCTATCTCAGACGCGCTCTGTTCCCTTTCGTTCTCCTTCCCTCTCTCCTCCTTTCTCTCTCTCTCTAGCTTGATCTATATTTCTCTTTCTCTTTCGATCTCTTTCTATATATTTCTCTATCTCTTTTTCTATAGCTCTATATTTCCTTCTCCCTTTTCCTTTCCCTCTCTAGCTTGATCTATATTTCTCTTTCTCTTTAGATCGCTTTCTATATATTTTTCTATAGCTCTATATTTCTAGCTCTATCTTCCGTTCTCTCTACCTTTATTACCATCTCTCTCTCTCTATCGCTGTCTCTTTATTTCTATCTCTACTTCCCCCCTTCTCTCTCTCTCTCTCTCTCTCTCTCTCTTTATCAATCATGTAACTATCTATCTATATATTTATTTATCAGTATATATTCATCTGTCTATGTATATATTTATCAATCTATATATTTATCTATCAATATTTTTATCTATCTACAGTCCCAAAGAAGACTCTACACACCAAAGCTTGTGCTATCAAAGCGTGCTATCTTTTTCTTTGTATCTCTCTCTCTCTCTCTCTCGCTCGCATTCTATCTCTCGATCTCTCTCTTTCGCCCCCTTACAACGGAGCAAGTTCCTCGACGAAGACGAACGCCCCGTGCCGCGGCGCGCGTGGAACGTGATCGAATGCGATCCGCTTGTGAAACGCCGATACGAAATAGTACACGCAGCATCGGAGCACCCGGAAATTTCATTTGAATAATACGGGGGGTCTCTCTTGACGTCTGCCGCTCGCACCCGAGCAACGTGCGTGTTCTTTTGTATGTGGGAACCGGTCGCGCAATAAGCCGCGCCCTTTCCGCGACGCCGGTCCTGTTCAACGCGCTAATCGATTAACCCCCATGAAACAAAAATGCCAAGACAGTGTACACTGTACGGTGGATTTGTATCGTAAAGAGAATATTGAGGGAACAATGCGTGATATTTATGTAAATTTATATTGTAAATTCTCTTGATGGTAGGGAATTATTATAAATGAAAATTGTACATTAAAATTGTGAATCGAAATTGTAAATCAAAAGTGTAGAGTGAATAATTATGGATTAAGTAATTGTTAATTAAGTAACTATAAAGTAGAACCGTAAAGTAAATAATTAAAAATCAAAATTATAGACTAAATAATTATAAATTAAGTAATCATCGCTTAAAACTGTAGACCAAAAATGTAAATTGAATAATTATAAATTAAATAAAGATAAATTGATAATAACAACGTAGAAGAAGAATGTTGATTCAACGTGAAATATTTGCGACCATGGGTCTTCGATAATAAGCAAAGTAAATGCATTGAGGTTGCATAAACAATGCCATGAGATTTTCTACGTGATTCAATGTGTATCGAGATTGGACTCGTAATTTTTTTTTTTTTTTTAAATAGAGACAGTAACGTATATCATCTGGAAAGGTTTCAGTTGCTTTATAGGTATCGTTTGTCATCGTCGCGGAAAATATTCTATACAATCCGGTAAAATATCCCGTGCTGGAAGAATGTGCGCTCTGGCATCGATCCAAAACGCGACTTAATCAGGCTAATAAACAGGGTTGGGACAGAGGCGAAGCCGCTACACGACCGTGCGGTATCTCCGAATTTATGGAAAAATATGTTCGCAGATCGCAAACCGGATCGTTGAAACCGCTCGCGGCCTGCATTACACACATTACTCTCTGCGCCACGGTAAAGTAAAAATTACTTAGTAACCCAGCGTTTTCTGCTCTGAAAACTGATAACGTACAGGGTGGTCCGAATGTAATCGAGAAACGATGGACGCCTGAGATAGGTTACCGAGGCGATTTTAAGCAACTTTTTCCTTTAGAAAAATCGTCTACGAGGCTTCGTTTGCGAGTTATTAGCGAAAAACGTTGACCAATGAGCGACGAGCTGCGTCTGCTCCGCCAGGATAGGTCTCTTCTCATTGGTCAGAGTTTTTCGTTAATAACTCGTAAACGGTGCTTCGTAGAACATTTTTGTAATGGAAAAAGTTGCTTCAAATGATGCAAGGAATCCATTTGACACTATACAAAGTTTATTTATTGTATTATATTTTACTGTACTGTATTGTACTATATCGTGTATATTACATTTAAACAGTATTCCATGCCAATTGTATCCAACATCCATAGACCCAACAAGTCGCGTATACACCGGCTGTAATCGGCACGAAACGAAAGGGTTAACCAGTGCAATCTACTATAGCAAAACTATCGAGCGTGGTAACGTTATCCAAGCGCGTGGCAGCGTTACCAAACCCCGCCTTCGAACTCAATAGGAAAACTGTTGGTATTGTCGTTGGCGACGAGGAACGGCGGAAGAGGGACGGTCGGCAGGTGCGCGCGCCCCGTTCGGTTGTGTGCTAAATCAAAAACAGCATCACACGCCGGGGAAAGCTAAAGGAGGGGGAGGAGGGGGAAAGATGAGCGCGGAATGAGCGCGTTTTTATGCTCGAACGCAAACAAAGAGGCTCGATGACAAAAACCTGTGCACAGCCTGAATGCTTGCCCGTAGGACAACACAAGAACTAGTAATATCGCCACATTCCCTCGGGCCGCTGATCACGTGGCCCGAAGGAATCTTAACCCCCCCTCCCCGACCGGCGCCGACGTGAAAAGAACTATGGCTCGGGCCGAGCGAATCGACATAGCGGAAGCCTCTTGCTCGTTCTGTTCGCTAAGGACTCTCTCTACCCCCACCCCTCGTCCGTTCGTTTTCGTTCCAGCGAAGATACGAACAAATTCGAGACTGCTGAATACACATTTCATTGCACAGTCCCCGGGATCAATCTCCAAAGTTGTATTATGGTAATCCGTTTCGGGGATGGAGCCGGATGCGTCCGTTGGTTTTAGGGTAGTTCTGTGTGATTTTTTGATATGTTATTTCACGGTGTTGGTTTAGCCGAATTTTGGCGTTGTTTTAGCGTAATTGTGGTGTTACTTTAGTGTCAATTTTAAAGTAATTTTAGTGTAATTTTAGAGAAATTTTAGAATGATTTCTCGGTCCATAATTTCAGTGAAATTTTAGTATAATCTCAGTGCACATTTTTCATGTAATTTTAGAGAAATTTTAGCATAATTTCAGTGCATAATTTTTAATGTAATTTCACCGAAATCTCAGTTTAATTATAGTTTATAACTTCAGTGAGAATTCAGTATCATTTTCATATTATATTACGTTGTATAATAAATGTAAAATAGAAAGCACAAAATACAAAATGTTCATATAATGCGAATAATCGTAAATGAAGGAATCAGTGATTCAACGTTAAGTTAGTATAGGTCCGATTTGTTTTGCAGTTAAATGCGTGCAAACCGCGCGCCGGATCGAACAAAGTGTGTTCGATTAAACCGAAAGGTCCCGTTTAACCGCGGGAAACCCTTTTTCCTTTTGTTCCGAGGTTTTCTCGCACACTCATCCCGTCGTAGAATAATAAACCGGCGCGGTTCATACGTGCGGTACAGTGACTCCCAAAAGTAATCGGACGTTGGGTCTGACTTTTACTGTATATTCGATATTAATGCCGAACATATGAACATTGAATAGTGAATAGTGAATATTTAGTACTGAATATTGAATAGTGAACATTGAATACTGAATATTGAATACTGAATATTGAATATTGACTATTGAATACTGAATACTGACTATTGAATATTAAAGACTGAATATTGAATAGTGAATACTGAGTACTGATTATGAAATAGTGATCATTGAATATTAAATATTTAATATTGAATATTGAATATTAAATATTGAATATTGAATATTGAATATTGAATATTGAATATTGAATACTAAATATTGAATATTAAATATTGAATATTGACTACCGAATGTGAAATACAAAATACGAAATTTGAAACATCAAACATTAAATATTAAATTACATATCGTCGAAATGAAAATTACACCAGCGCCGGGTATATTTTTGCGAGCCACCGTATGCCGCGCGTCGCGCGTAGTGGCCCGTCGAGCAGTATCGTTCGAACAACAACACACCGTCGAAGAGAAATATTGACCCTCTTCTATATTCAGATCCATAGTTTACCAGCTAAGCAACCTCATTCTTCTCGTCGGCCGTGGCGTAGCAGGGCCGGGCCGGTTGTTAATTGATTTCCGCGGACCACTGTGCGGCCGAGAAATTGCTTGGGAACGCGCGCGCGGCCCCGGCCACGTTAATATCGCATATTTGCGGTGGAACACACACGGTCGGGGCCGATCCTGCGCCCCCCATCCCCCCCCCCCCCCCCTCCCTCCACCGGGTCGCGTTTTCTCCCTTAATCGGTCCGCGCTTTTTTCATCCCCCCATTAATTAATCGAACCGGACGGAAATTTGTTGTAATTTTACTCGCGATCGGTACTCTCGCTCCTCGCCCCCCACTCCGCCCCCTCCCCCTACTCTTCGCAGTTTTCTACCTCTCCGTTAATTGGGTTTATTTCCCCCCGTTGAACGCCGCGAACGCGGACGCAATTAAATGTAAATACAATTAATGCGGGGCGTCAAACGATCCGATCGAACGCGACGACGACGACGATCCTTCGGGCCCCTGTTTGCAATTAAACGCAAGACGCCAAGCCGGAAACCCGGCCGCCTTTGTTGGAAATTATCGTCGGAACGGCGGAAAAAGTTCGCCGTAATTTCCACTGGGTCAGCGTGCAATTTAAATCGCGGATGATAACTTCTCTTCTGTGGATGCATTTCATATCGATTAATGGGGAATATTAATAATATTCGCTGCATCGATTGTATATAACATACAATTTATATAATTGTAGCAAAATTTTAATTACAGTCTATAATTTTAGCGAAATTGTAGTGTAAGTCCAGTCTACAATTTCGGCGAACTTTTAGCACATTTTCAATGAAATTTCTGTATAACTTCAGTAAAATTTCTGTATAATTTTAGTGTAAAATTTCGGTACAATTTTAGTGTAAAATTTCGGTACAATTTTAGTAAAATTGTCGCACAATCTCAGTGTCATTCCACCGCCAACGCAGCGATAAAAATAACGTTAACCTTGAACCAATTTGAAAAAAGTTATTCCATTTTAAAATAATCGTTTCGGGGACGAAACGGCGGCTCGTTTCCCGTCCCGGTCGATCGTTGGCCCGATCGCGGCTAGTCGAACTCGATCCCTGCTTTTTTTTTCTCGCTTGGCATAGTCGTTCGCGACGAGAAAAATCGTCCCCGATTTCGTCGAGCTGATTGCCAGCGAACCGGGGAGAGGCCACCGATATTTGGCTGCCCACGCGGGACCCATTCCTGCGTAACATTCTTACGTATCCGCGTAATGTTCTGCGCCGTGATAAATCCCTGTACGACCGACCACGCTTCTTCCGCGCCGCCGTCGTGCCGGCGTTCCAAGTCTCAGAGAGAGAGAGAGAGAGAGAGAGAGAGAGAAAGAGGACTGCCCAAAAAAATCCAATTTTGTTACATCCTCGCAACGTCGACTGTTTTTGCCACGGTCTCCGACTCGACGGAATTTCTTCCGCGCGTTGTTATTTTACTGTCGCTTTTACCAGCGCCGTTTTCATTAACGCTAAACCTGACAACGTTTAGTACTCCGGGCGAGACGTCGGGCGCTTGGGCTTTTAAACGGACGACAGAAGTTCTCGAGTAGTTGGACCGGTTAAATAATTTGTTTCTACTGCGTTGCTATTGTTGAAACGATGGAAAAATGGTCTTTCGTTGGATGGTTTGTTAGAGGGATTGATTAGGTATTATGTTGGGTGCTTGAATAGTAATTTTAGGTATTGGTGTGATGTTGATAGTTTAAGTAATAATTTTTAGTAATTATTGTAGTGTTAGTACTATAGGTAATAGTACTAAGTGATTATAAATTTATATATTTCCATGTTAATAATTAGAATCAATTATCATCCAATCCAATTATTACAGTATTAATATTTCAAATAATTATTACATTCACACTATAATTAATGATTTTAATCAATTACGATACTATTAGTACTCTAACCAATAATTTTGTCCTATTATAATACTATCAATAATTCAATAAAAAATTGAAATCGTCATCCGCTGCCTTAACAATTTACAATCCTCGTTTTCCCCATTTATTTACTGTAACTTTATTATAATTATCCATTTTAAAATTCATATAATTATTAAAACCGCAAGAAGAGGCATTTATTCAGGTTCACAAAAATTACTAAAAATTTAAATAACCGTATATACTTGGTTGTTGTTTTTAATTGTTAAAAAGTCAGCGCGGATCGACCAGTAAAACTCCGCGTCGGTTCGCGTCGCCGTAAAATCGTACGTCGACGAAATTCGAGGGGAATCGTTAGCATTGTTACGAAGATTGCTAAAAGCCCGAACGGGGGCGAGCGCGGGAATCCCGAATCCGAACCGATACGGTATTATCGTCTATAGGTATTCTTGACCGAATTCCGAGATGACCGAAATTCGGGCCGACGACGTCGACGCGGGGCCACTCGCAAGACTTTTCTTCTCGGTCGCAATTTTCCGGCCGTAATTCCATGAGATTTCCACCCCTCCCCACTCTTTTTTCCCCCGCCCGGTCAGAATTTCCCCAGCCGCGACTCCGTAAGAACTCCTTTCCGGTTACGGGTTCCCTGACCGTAATTCCGCGGGCCCGATATAATCTCGCCACGGGGAGAACTTCGTTCCCCGATCGACGGGACCACCATAAAATCCGCGACGCGCCGTTCTCGATCCTTACGTTTCTTTTCTTAACATTGCAATTTTATTCGAGTTATTTTTATAGAGGAGAATTTGTTGTTTTTTGCGGCAGATATATTTTTGTGATAATTGTTATTGTTGATCTAAATTAATATTTGTTACTTTTACGATTTTTATTATGTGTTATGATATTTTTTTTTCTGTGTTTCTCGATGACGAGAGTTGAGTAAGGAAAATAGGAAAATTGTGGAAATATGAAAAATTAGAATAGAATGATAATAATATAAAAATATGTTTTACGAATTTTGTAATTAAAATCTAGCATTATTTAACGCTTTACTAAAATCATGGACATCGTAACATCCCAATTTATGTATAATATCAATTGCCCAGAATTTTGTAAATTTCTAATAACAACCCGATTAATAATAATTTCAGATTCGTCTAATCGCGATCGAAATAACAGATAAAATTCGATTAGAAAATTTAAAAAAAATTGATAGGGCGAATATTCAATGAATTTGAAACTCGTCTATACCTAAATTCGGAGAATTTCATTGGTGATTAATAATAATCGTTCGCTGAAATCTGCAGTGAATTTCAGTTTTGACCGGAATTCGGATCAAGAACGTCTTATGAATTTCAGACTTGACAGCAATTGAGAGATTCTCTCGTGAATTTCGATCGGCTTCTCCTCTCTCTCTCTCTCTCGCTCTCTCTCTTGTCTGTTCCGCCAGGCTTTCGACTGTACATCTATCCATAACTGCAATCATTATGGCTCCGATTCCCGGATGCATTTCGGCGGTAACGCGGCACGGCTCGCTTGACCGTTCGCCGAAACGACTTCCGTCGTCGGGAAAGGAGAAAAAGCAATGGCGCAGCAACGCTGCTGGAATTTTATCGCGGCGAAAATGCGAACGCGCGGAGTCGTTCGAATATTGCTTTTTGAGTTTGGGACGACCCCGTTGCATTTTTAGACATAGTTAAGAGAAGCGGGGTTGCAGGAAATTGAAAATAAAATATTAACAATTGGAAGATTGTTATTTTCTATAAATAAAATATAAAAAGTAGAAAATTGAGAATAAAAGAATAGAGAATAGTGAATTACTTTAGAGCTAATAAATAACAATTCCTTCTTACTTGGAATTTAATATCCTTCCACTTTTACATCTAACAAATATAGCAACAAGAAAAAAATACAATTGACCTTCAAATATCCATCACAGCTGCCTATAAAAAAATAAATACCCACATACGACGCCTCTTTGAACCACGCAATTTATATATTTAACAAATTGTTGCTCGCTGCATATTTCGGAAGTTGCGAAAGGCGCAGGGGTTTGATGAGTTAACCTATAAACGTAAAAATACAATCCGCCATTCATTTCGATTGTAAACAACGTCTCGAATAAGATCGGCTTAAAAATAGCCAGACTTTTTTACGAGACGAATAATAATAGCCTGAACTTTGTTTTTCAATCTCCGTACGGCGATTTATTATTAAAATTCTGAACTTTTCACGTCGAGACAACAAAGGCGCGGCCCATCAACGCACAGTTCCGCTCGAAGACGTAACACGATCGTCGGAGGCACGTGAAAAAAGAGCCTTCCACCACTGGTGAATAAATAGAGGAACAATGGCCGCTTCTTCCGATCACGTGGCTTTCCGATCAAAACGTAACAGAGGAACGTCGCGCATTATTTATGGTCGCACTACTGGGCCGCCCGGTGGTCCCAAGTCAACGCGTGTTCTCGATAACTGACGTCACCTGTGGGACTTACACGGTGCTCGAAGTTTTATGGAAAATCCGGTGGAATTTATTATAGTCGTATTGGAAAATTCAGTGGAATTTATTTGGTTTGGTTAATTTTGGATTTTTGATAAAATTAGGTTGCGATTTAAATATCTGTGGAAAATTTGGTGTATAATTTATATTTCTATGAGCAATTTATTAGAATTTTTATTTTTATGGATAATCCATTAGAATTTATATTTCCAATAAAAAGTTATTGTAATTTATAATTATATTAGTAATGTATTACAATTCCAATTTATATTAAAACACTATTATTATTTATGAAACGTAACCTCTTTATAGCCTTGATTTTCAAAAACGATAAAATAAATCCGAAATTCACTTCTCCTTCGTCCATATTTATAAACCGGAATAAAAACGAAACTAATCAACTAATCGCTCCAACGTTCCTACCAAATGAAAGTCGTCGATTCAAAGAACGAGAAAGCAATACTAGGTTATGTTCACCGTAAGACGAAAGAACGTGCCTAACACCATCTGTTGACAAAGCCCGCGATCGCTTAGTTGCCAGGCCAATAATTGGCCACCACTGTGTTCTCATTTCGGCCCGCGTTTTCACGGCCCGGTAGAGTCTCAACCACCGACGGGTGCTTGCACGCGCGACTTCTCTCGACGGGGCGCGCGCGCGCGCGCGAGAAGAAGATTGCTGCCTAAGAAGGAAAAAATAAAAAAGGAACGCGGAAGATAAAAAAAAACGAAGAAGGAGATCTGCGCTTGAAAGTTCAAAAAGTTCGGGGATCGCGTTTCAGATGGAGCTCCGACGTCGAACACGGGAGAAGGAACGCTTTACCTCTGTGTTGACAGTGGCGTGGGCGTAGGGAGAGAGTCAGAGAGAGAGCGAGAGAGAGGGGGGTAAGAGGAGAAAAAGGGGCAGGGGAGGGAAAGGGTAAGAGGAGGGCTAGGAGTGTGTAGATTTGGCGCAGAGAGACCGATGGGAAAACGAAACGGCGACGAGTGGAACGAAGGAGGCGAAAGAGAGAGAGAGGGGGGGGGGGGGGGGACGGAATCGTCGACGAGGAAAAAACGAGGAAGAAAGAAGTACGGAAGGAAAGCGGAACACTTCCTCTTAAGTTCGAGGACGAGCTCGGAGCGAAAAGGTAGTGAAGAGATTCGGTAAGATGGGTTGCGATGTTAGCTGCACTGCATTCTCTCCCTCCCTCTCTCTCTCTCTCTTTCTATTTCTCTTTCTATTTTTCTCTATTTTTCTATCTGTTTTTTTCTCTATTTTCTGTTTATTTTCTCTGTCTCGATTTCCATCATTTTTCATTCTATTTTCCTCCGTTTCTCTTCATTTTTCTACTCGTCTCTCTTCCTCTTCTTCTTTCTATCTCTCTCTTTCTCTTTACTATCCTCTCTCTTTCCCTCCTTCACTCTTCCTGTCTGTCTATTTTTCTCCCTCGATTTCTCTCTTTCTTTCTCTTTATTATTATATCTCTTTCTCTTTCTCGATTTCTTCCTGTCCATCTTTCTTTACGTCTCTCTCTCTCTCTCTCTTGCTCTCCACCTCTCACTCCACCGCTTCCCGCATCCCTCCTACCCCTCCCTCCCTCCCTCTCCGCAGCGATTCCGTCGACCCGCAACCGACGACCCGTCGCTCCAAATCCCCCGGCTCGCTCCCCGCCCCGCCTTCAAAAATCTCGCCGCCCGTCCTCTCTTCCTCCACCTCCTCCCCCCCGCGGCGACCCCCGCGCGCCCTCTCGACCGCCCACGACACCCCCCACCCCGTCCCGCTCTCAGCCCGTACAAAATTCAATCAATGCGCTAACGCGCAGGTCTCCTACGACTGTGCGGACTTCTCTCGTTCGCATCGCCCTCCGCACCCTCCGCGCACCCTATCCTCTCCTTCCGCACACCCTCTCCTCGCCCTCTCGTTTTTTCCGAAATGCAACGCGTGGCGTTCCGCGGCGGTGCTGGTCTCGAAGACGCCGCGAAAACGCGACCGTAACCGTTTAACAAGCTCTTCCCCGCATCGTCTCGCGGAGTCGTAAAGAATCGTTCGAACAACGCGCGCCGGATCGCACGACACCCCCAGGTGCGCGTCATGCGCACCCTCAGGTGATACGGGGCTGTGCGTAAATAGTTTGTCTTTTATTCCGTTCTTTTACGAGATCGAGTGATCCGAGCGCGAATTGTTTTCGCGGCAACTTGAGCTTTATAATGTATTTCGTATTTTGTAAAATACAAACACCGTAATAAATTTATGGTGTTTTTTAAAAAATGACTCGCAGACAACATATAGAGGTTCCTGGGATCATTTGCAGCAACTTTTTCCTTTGCGAAAATTCAATCCGTGGCTTCGTTTGCGAGTTATTAGCGAAAAACGTTGACCAATGGGAAACGCGAACTGCTGACGCGAGGCGGCCGAGCCAATCAGCGTCTTTCGTTAATAACTCGATAACGACGCTTCCTAGAAAATTTCTGTAAAGGAAAAAGTTGCTTGAAATGACTTCCAGAATCCCTTTAAGATACTTTTAGGACACCTTGTGTAATTCGTCTTCCATTGTTATATATTTCCTATGTTATATCACTGAAAATGTACAGGGAGCGACGTCGCGTCTAAAACACGGCGCTTTAGACGTTCTCCGCGTCTGTTTGAGTTTGCAAGTATTAGAGGGGCGTCCGTAATTAGTCATCGTCGGTAATTATGCATTGTCTGTAATTAGTAATTGTCCGTAATTAGTAATAGTCTTGTTTGATTTCGGCTCGGAGGTGTGGAAGGCTCGCGATTGTTTATTTGTGTTCCGTTTGCGGCGAACTAGGGCTGCGGGAGAACCGATATTTACCGAACGAGTCGGAGTTTACGCGTTCATAGAGAGCTGTGCAGGCAGCGGTCGCACCTGGTTTCGATCCGTGCTGATATCAGCTGCGATTTTCACGAATCTCCGACGGCTCCGCTTTAAAATCGCGCGCGACTTTACAGAGG